>NW_017962916.1:0-5452 GCF_001661345.1 Ascoidea rubescens DSM 1968
ATTCATTGGATTATTTGAGCTATTCACTGAATCATTTGAGTTCAAATCAATTAAATCAAAATTACTTTGATGGAAAAAATTGTTTTGAATTGTGTGAGTGTTTTGATTGTTGATGGAATATTCAGAATTGCTCAATATTTTAGTAGCGGTTAGTGATATATCAGGAGTACTAGAGTAATTATGCGTCAAAGAGCTGTTCATATTACTTCTGAGATTATATTCAAGAAATCAGAACTCAAAGGAAAGTTGCTAGAGAGTTGCGTAAGGGAGATTGCAGAGTTTGAATAAGCTTTAATGAAAGAAGCCTTTGATGAAGATTTTAAAGAAGGCCATGGAAAGATTGCCTGATGTTATATCTGGACACTGAATCATTGGAGAGCAACCTGAGAAAGGCCAAAGGTTTATTTTCTCTGTTGCTGATTATAAACGAATTAACTCATATGGAAATAATAAATTTATGTTTCAATGACAACTTAGAAATTGTTGAGAATTTTGATAGTTTAATTAATTTTAAAAACTTGCATATCAGTTGGTGTAGAATCAAGACAATTTTTCTTTCATTTTCAAAACCAAAATTCTTGAAGTATTAGATCTTGATAAAAATATGATAACTAGAAGTTCAACTGCATTTAATAGCTTGAAAAGTTTGAGCCAGTTAAATTTAAATAATAATTTAATTGAAAAAATTCAAAATATTCAAAATATTCAAAATATTCAAAATATTGAGAAATTAAAAAATCTATAAACCTTTTTTATTTCAAGTAACAAAATTAGTGCAATTAAAAATGAAAGTGATAATCTCAATGTTTGTATATTGAATTTTAATTTATAATCTTATTCGGTAGAGGGCAATATCAAGAAAATCAAAACTTTTGATAAGTCAGTCAATCTAGAGAACCTTCAGTTAAATAATATTGAAATCACGAAAATTCAGAATCTAGATGAGTTGATCAATTCAAACACACTTCCGTTCCACAAAAATAATATTAGAAAAATTGAAAATTTTAATTATTTAACAGATCTCCAAGGGTTGTTTATTGCACAAAATCAAATGATAAGGCTTCAGAATTTGAATAGGTTAGTCAATTTAGAGAAAGTAATGATATATGGAAATATGATTGCCAAAATTGAAAATTCAGATTAGTTAAGTAAGCTCAAAAATTG
The DNA here is from genome assembly GCF_001661345.1 of Ascoidea rubescens DSM 1968. Lineage (NCBI taxonomy): Eukaryota > Fungi > Ascomycota > Saccharomycetes > Ascoideales > Ascoideaceae > Ascoidea > Ascoidea rubescens. Next base: position 1,165 of record NW_017962916.1, read on the forward strand.
AAGCTGTTTAATTATGGTATTTACGAAATTGAAAACCTGGACAAGCTGGTTAATTTGAATTTGCTAATTTTAGGAAATAATAATATAATCGAAATAAAAAATATAAGTTATTTGAAACACTTTACCAGTTTAGAATTGTACGATAATAAATTGACAAATATTGGGAGTCTGGAGGGATTTGGAAAGCTAAATCAACTAAATCACAATCACAATGCAATTTCTAAAATAGAGACATGTTGCATTTATCTGGAAATGAAATTATTCTGGCTAGTTAAAAGTTTCAGAATGAGTTGAGGAAGTTTAATGAAAGATTTATTAAGAAGATTTGGATAGACAAGGCAAGTGCAAATGCTTCATTTTCGGCTGAACTTAAACTAATTATTAAAAATTTCCAGCACCTTTTCATCCTTTGGCAAGGTAAATGGTGATAGCACTAATAAATAGCTGGGTATTGACTGGACGACAACCTCCTAATCGCATTTTAACACTAGAAAGAAAGAACAATACTTTTCTTTGATCTTTTTCTTTATCTCAAAATTGAACCCACCGAAGTGGTAACTGAAATATCATGCATGCTGAGCTTGATTATGCACAGTTTGCATAATCACTGCATAGATCTCAGCTGACCCTTAATCATCACGTGCTCCAGTTTTTTTCTAAGGAAAAATTTATTTCAGAGGAAGAGATTTGGTTCCTCCTTTGATTCATCACCACAGCTATAAAAAGCATCTGTTTTCTTTTCAATCAATTCTTAGTATTAAGTATTCTACTCATACCTATTTGTTTTCTCTACAATATTTTTTACTTCAAAGTTTGGAAGGTTTGGCTCCAATAACAACACTTTTGGAAATACAAACATCGCCAGTGGTGAGTTATTTGGCTCCAATAACAATACAAACACCAATAAGAGCATCTTTGGGGTCTTTGGGGAAACACCTCGAACAATCCCAATAATTCCTCAGGTGGTTTGTTTGGATCCAACAATGTCAACAATTCCATCTCAAACCATCTTTTTAATTCCTTTAACTCAAACAGTGGTGGGCTATTTGGGTCAAATAATAACATCTTATCTCCTTTTAGTTTAAATAATAATACCCATACCTCGTCCATGGGCTTATTTGGAAATGCAAATAACACCAAATACACTACTAGTGGAACACCCCTAAAACCATTTGAATCTTTTAATGAAAAAGACGTAACAGGCCCAACTAACATATTTCAAAGTATTACTGCAATGCCGGAATACAAAAACTATTCTTTTGAAGAATTAAGATTTCAAGATTACTCTCAAAATAGAAGATTTGACACAGATAACAATCCGAATTCAATTTTTGGCTCAGGGAATAATTCATTTTCTAATACTCTATTCAGCAATAACAATAATAACAGCACTGTTTTTAGCTTCTCGAATAATACAACTAGCGGTGACTTATTTGGAAACTCAAACAATAATACCGGTGGTTTATTTGGGGACAATAACAATTCAGCTTTTGATTCATTTGGTAATAATAATAATAATAATAATAATAATAATAATAATAATAATAATAATAATAATATCGCCTCAAATAATTTGTTTTGGCGGTTCAAATACTAACACCTCTACTAGTTTAACTGGAAATCTTTTCAACACAAACAACAAAGCTAATAATTCAAATTCTTTTTCCGCTGGAGGTAGCTTATTCAATAATAACAACAAAAATAAAGGTGGCCTTTTTAACGACACACAAAATAATCAAAATCTTAATGGAGGTCTTTTCAATAACAATAATAACAATAACACCGGTCTATTTCAAAATGGTAATCTAAATAACAATTCCACTAATTTAATAATAACAATACTGGTAATTCCAATAATTTATTTAATGATAATAATAATAATAATAATAATAATAATGGTATCTTTGATAACGGCAATTTTAACAATAATATATTGGGTATTGATATTGGGTATTGCACATTGGGTAATAACATGAATCAATTGCAACCACAACCACAACAGCAATCATTGGTCAATCAGGAATATCATGCAACTCCTTTTTTTTCTAATCCCAATTTTTATAAACTCATCACCCCAGAACTAAAAGAAACATTACCATATGTATCTGTGATTCGGCAAACGAAGATTCCTAACAGTTCATCTACTATGGTTTTCAGTGATATTTTATCATTTGTTCCTTTATTGGAATCAAATGATATGAAAGCAAGTGTTTTTAATAGAAGTAATAATAAAATTATAGCAAGTAAATTAGTTAACGCCAAAATTGATGGTCTTATTCAACGCACTTTGATTAATTCTGAAGATTCAAAAGCTTTAATTATTAGAAAGTTCAAAAAACCATTGGATTTCAGTTCAGAAAAAAAGATTGTTTCTTTATCAAACTCAAAACCTAAAGAAATTGAATATCAAAATGGAGAATTTTCCAATTCTCATGATAAAGAAGGGAATGATGCTAAAGCTCAAAATCTTGAGAATGGTATCGCTGAGAAAGCCCTAAACTTTAAATCAAGTACTGATAAAGAAAATTTAATTACTGACTAAGATGGTTATTGCTACTCTCCCTCAATTAATGAACTCAATGAGCTATCTTTAATGAAGTTACTTTCAGTTGAAAGTTTCACTACTGGGCGTGAAGGATATGGTAAAATCGAGTTTAAAGTTCCTGTTGATCTTTCTGTGTTTTTATCATATTCTGAGATTACTAGAAACAGAATCGTATTCAATAAACAAGCATGTAATGTTTATTCAAATGAAGATGAAAAACCACCTGTGGGTGAAGGATTTAATATTCTTCCAAGAGCCACCCTTGAGAATTGTTTTCCAGTTTTGAACAAAGAAATCATTACTGATCGAACCCATCCAATTGTCAAACCCCATATTACCAAATTACATTCTATGAGCAACTCCAAATTCGAAAGTTATGATGCAGATTCTGGTGTTTGGTCTTTTTCAATTGAACATGTCTAGAACAAATTTCAAGTTATTTTGTTTTTCATTCTCACATTTCCATTTTCCGTTTCTCATTTTCCATTTCTCATTTTCCATTTCTCATTTTCCATTTCTCATTTTCCATTTCTCATTTTCCATTTCTCATTTTCCATTTCTCATTTTCCATTTCTCGTTCTCCCTATTGTTCCTATTGTTTCTGGTGTTCCTAATGTCTCTTCAATTACTTATTTCATCGATACTCCCTGTACTCTTTTTATACTTTTCTTGTTCTTTTATTGTATAACATACATATCAGTAATAAATAGATCCGTAGCGATATATTCATATAGCGATTTAATTATTTGTTTGTTTCTTGATATACTTATATAGCCACATAACATATACTTAATAAACAACCCCCTATCCAATTTGCTGTGATCAGGCTGATATTTTTGTAGTTTTTGAACCAGCTTTGAACGACTTTTTTTTGCACTTTTCTTTTGGTGTTTCTTTTGGTGTTTCTTGTGGTGTTTCTTGTGTAACTCACCTTAGAGACGATGCGTAAACAAATGGATCTTGGGCAGTTACAGAAATACTTGAAGTATGCTTTGACTGTTTCCATTGTGATGATGCTATGCCTTCTAAGTTCTCTTTTGCGCCTTTCTTTTCCACCAGAGGCAGCAGAGGCAGTAGTGACTGATAAAGTACTGATGTCCAGCGCTGGTAGCTCTTTTTCCATTAGTTTGCCAATAATGAGATATTTTCCAGGCATATGTATTCGAAGAAATACTCTTAGATCAGTCGATTAATCACTCTTCCCTTTCATGCTATTTACAAAGGTTTTGGTGCAGGCGATTCACATGTCGATTGGTATATGAAGGACTTTCAGAAACAAAGCAACGACAATGAGGTGTGATTGTTGCAGATAGAAAGGGCTTTTGATTTTCTTCAGGCTAGTGAAGGGTCAATTTTAATAATATCTAGTGGCAAGACAAAGGAAAACATTGGTCCAATATCTAAGGAATTCAGTTATTTCAATTAATTTTATAGCGCAGAACAATTTGCTACAGAACAACGAAAACTTGATTAATAGAATGTTGGTAGAGGAAATACACCAGAGGTTCTTTTGAAAACCTTTTGTTTTCCATTGAAAGATTTAATAAAGCTACAAACAATTATTTTTCGAAAATCACCATTATTGGATACGATTTCAAGAAAAGAAGATTTCTAGATAATTATGTCAAGGCACTAAGGTTTCCCATACAAAATGTCAATTACATAGGAATCAATCCATCCTTACTACATATTGAATCCAGTATTATATCCCTTGTTAAATTATTGCAATCTATGTTCAAGGCT
>NW_017962916.1:5482-9252 GCF_001661345.1 Ascoidea rubescens DSM 1968
ATGGGCCAAAAATACAAAACTAAGCAGATAGACTTTTGCTCAATGATAATTCACTGTCACTATCTNNATCATCGTTACTATCACTAAAATTCATCAAGTGAAACCTTGAATTCTCCCTTTNTACTTCTTCATAATCACTTTCATCATCCTTTCGAGTATTGAGCAAATCATTGAGCTCAATTTTTCTGTTTTGCATATATTCAACTTGCTTTAATTTCATATCAATCGTCAGAACTTCTTTTTCAATTGAGTCAATAGNAGTGTCAGTTCCCAATGTTTCAAATTCCTATTCACCATGTTTATGTAACTTTATCAACTGACCATGATATTTTATTAACAGTGGCCTGTGGCTTAAAGTAATATATGTGATCTTTTTTGATTTTAGCAAATCAAATAAATAATCTTCAACTTCCCTTGAAACCGAGTTAGTGGATTCATCTCTTAAATAAATGGCAAAGAAGACAGTGCTCATTATTGGTTTGCCTAGATTTGAAAATAATGAAGCAATGATAAGGCAAAACTTTGTGATATCATTTGTAATAAATTGAGTAATCTCGTGAATACTTAGAACATTTAAGCTATCAGCTCTTCAGTCTTTAGACCGAAGAAGGTTTTGGATTATTAATTGAGTTAGGATATTATTTTGAAATGAGATCCGAGTTCAATAGCTTTAATAATAGACCTTAACAATGGTTGGTTTTGGGGTGGTGCAACTCAAAATAAATGAAAAGGAATTTGGTTTCTACAAGGGCAAGCAGTGACGATGTTTTAGAAAACAGTTGAATGAAACAATTTCAAACCAAGCAATCTCAAAAGAAATCATTGAAGTTCTGAAGTAACTCAGTCCAGACTCATGGCAATATATCTGGTATTACAAGCGCCAAAAGAACTTCGATGTGAGGATTGTGCTGGAGGAGTGCTGCTTCTTTTGAACCATCGAGAATTGAACGGCCGATCATTAAGTCTCGTTTTCTGATGAGCGCGTCCACCTTTGTTTTCCTCTTTCCACGGTAGCCAATCAAAAGGCCAGACCCAAACCCTAAAACTGATAGCTCCAACATTCAGTTCAGCCCACGCCAGCAAAAACAGTGTAAAGTGTCCACTTCACTCCCATTTATATTCGATACCATTTCCCATCTTCCAATTCACGTCTTCCAATTCGCACTTCTTTCTCTCGCTTTTCTTCATTAACTTTCTTCTTTTCAGTCCAGCCCACTATGGAACTCTCTTTGAAAAAGCTCTCTCAAGGACATCTGAAACCAAACAACGTAACCTTTCAATATGGCACTGCTGGTTTTAGAATGAAAGCAAGTTTGTTGGACTATGTGGTTTTCACCACTGGTATTTTAGCTGCTTTGCGTTCCAAGTATCTTCAAGGAAAGACAATTGGTATAATGATCACTGCCTCCCATAATCCTCCGGAAGACAACGGTGTGAAGTTGGTTGATCCTATGGGTGAAATGCTTGCTCAAACTTGGGAAGCTCACGCCACCACCTTGGCAAATACTTCTTCAATTGAAGCATTGATTGACGAAATAATCAAGATAGTTGATCTTTTCGAAATTGACTTGAAAACACAAAGCTCAGTTTTTATTGCCAGGGACTCCAGGGAAAGTGGTCCTGCATTGTTGAAATCAACAATTGATGGCCTTAATGTTTTTGATTCAGCAATTCGTGATTTTGGATTGCTCACCACTCCTCAATTACACTATCTAGTAAGAGCTGGCAATTCAAATGGTTCGTTTGGCCATCCATCCTCAGAAGGCTACTATGCAAAGTTATCCATTGCATTCAAACAAATTTATAAGATTAATGGGTTGAACAACAAAATTAGCATTATTGTTGATGCAGCCAATGGTATTGGTGCTCCTAAAGTTCAGGAATTGATTCATGATAATATTTTAGAGTATTTTGATCATTTTCTGGTTGTCAACAACAACATAGAGAACCCTCGTTTACTTAATTATAACTGTGGTGCAGATTTCGTAAAAACAAATCAAAAGTTGCCCGAAAATATTCCAAACCCTGAACCCTTCAATCTTTATTGTTCTTTTGATGGGGATGCTGATAGGATTGTGTTTTATTATATCACCGAAGAAAAGCATTTCCAGTTGTTGGACGGTGATAAAATTTCCACTTTATTAGCCTCTTACTTTATAAAGTTAATCAAATTAACAGGTTTAGATTTATCAGTTGGTGTTGTTCAAACTGCCTATGCCAATGGAGCTTCCACCAAGTATCTTTCTGAGGTTTTAAAAGTTCCAGTTGAATGCACTCCCACTGGAGTCAAGCATTTGCATCATGTTGCTCAGAACTTTGATATTGGAATCTATTTTGAGGCCAATGGTCATGGCACTGTTCTTTTTTCGGACAATTTATTAAACAAAGTCTCTCCAACCTCTTCAAATTTATCAATCAAAACTCTATACTATTTAACAGAATTGATTAATCAAACTGTAGGCGATGCAATCAGCGATTGCCTAACTATCCTATTAATCTTGAAGCTATTGGACAATGGACCAAATGAATGGAACTCAAACTACCAAGATTTGCCAAATAAATTATTAAAAGTTATTGTCAATGACAGAAATTTGTTCAAAACAACCAATGCTGAAAGAACTTTAGTGCAACCCAAAGGCTTGCAAATGAAAATTGATGAAAAAGTTAATCAGTATCCAAATGGAAGAAGTTTTGTCAGAGCTAGTGGAACTGAAGATGCTGTCAGAGTTTACGCTGAGGCTGCCACAAAGGACGATTCAATTGCCTTGGCTGACCAAGTTGCAGAATTAGTAAAAGAGTTTTCTTAGAAATAAACCAATCTTTACATTATTATATTCTATTTATATATTTTTATGTTATATGTATACTCTTTACTCTTGTTCTTTAAAATTGCATTCCATTTCTTCATAATAATTCTAAGCTTTCGAACAAACCAAATAAAATCAAAAAAAAAATTTAACTAACAATCAATCACAAAAATCACAAAAGTTTATAAGTACAAATCTCATCAATCTCATTAAGGCCAAATTAACTCATGTGAGTATTAGATTGTATTGCAGTTATTCTGTCATCAATGTTAATATCACTTGTTTCTGAAACGCTGGTTTTCCCCAAGTTTCCCTCTTCTACAGTCATCAAATTTTCACTTTGTGAAGCATCATGTTCCAGTTCATTTTCATCAGTCGTCTCTTTTAGTTGGTGATATTTCAAAGAATCAATTTTGTTTATTTCATCTCGAATTAACTTGGCAGTAAAATCCGCATCGCCAGTTGAAGAAACTTGAATGGCAGGAATGTTATCAGGAGGATTACTTTTTCTGTTTCTTTTAACAATGGTCAAGGGACTTTGAAGTTTGCTTGACTTTCTTCTACTTCTGATAGCTCTATCTTCACGGTCTAAATCTCCTGTAACTTTGTCTAAATAGACAGGTACAGGTTGATTTCTTTTTAAATAATACATCTTCCAATTTCGAGCTTTNTCTTTCAATTGAATTTGCGTTCTGTTCCTTAAATATTCAGAAGTGGTTCCACCTGCACCATGGAGCTCTAATATTTTAGCCCATCTGGGCCCAATTTTTAATAATCCGTCTTTTAAAGCAGCTTCTTCTTCTTTCGACCATGGGCGTCGAATTGAGTTTTTATTTTTTGATTTATTTCGATGTAAGTCTTTACTTTTTCCAAGCTCGCCAACACTTTGATTTGCGTAAGAAGATATTTCCCCAGAATTATTAAAATAATATTCCTGAGATTGAGAAAGAGAAACAGTAGACA